>NC_089580.1:32192893-32217406 GCF_019320115.1 Miscanthus floridulus | reverse complement strand
AAGCGCAGCAATGTAGCTCTAGTAAATTGCTCGTGTCATTGAGTTAACTCACTTGTGGGTAGATTCTTGCGGTGTCCAATTATGTGGACGAGGTTCGTGTAATACCTCTTAGCCGCCGAACCACCAAGTGTTGGTCGACACAACGGGGATTAGCGTGTCGGCAAGCACGTGAACCTCGGAAGAAAAAATGATTGTCTCTTGCCCTTTGGTATTCTCCCGGTGATTGAATTGGTATTCATCTTGTGATTGGTTCACTTCTCTACGCGACGGTATAATCATCCTACTCACTCCTTTACTTTCCTGTAAACTAGTTATAACAAGCTCTTTGGTGTAGTTAGAATTGAGAGCTTGCTTTGTAGCTTAAGTTCATCTAGTGGAGCTCTTTAGTGTAGCAAGTTTGAGAGCTCTTAGTGAGTAGCAACATAGCCTCTTGTGTGCCTAGTGATTATAACAACTAGAATTGTTAGATAGGTGGCTTGCAACCCTTGTAGAGCTAGAGTAAGTTTACATTTCGCTATTTGTTATACTAATCAAATGGTTCTAGTGATCTTATAGATTTTTAAATAGGCTATTCATCCCCTTTTAACCATATTAAGACCTTTGAACGCTTGCCGTACAAAGCTGAAAAAATTGGACGGCAAAGATGTCCGGCTTACGCAGCCAGGCCGAGGATGACTGCATGGTGGCTGGGTGCTGCCTCTCCACCAGACGCACGGCTCGAATCCAAGGCGAGGATCATATATCTTCGTGGTCATCTTGCTGCGGCAACTGTTATTCAAACAACGCGTGCCATGGACAAATACGCGACGTACTCAGTATAGTAGCTCTTCTTCGATTTGATTACGTCTAATCTGCATTGGTTGAGTAGTTGCGAATTATATCTCATTAAGCCATATTTTACTATTTCTGTTTGAGTGAAAGTTCTGTGTTCAACTGGAATTGATTGTTCGTAAATGAGAATTGTCAAAATTACTTGAATAGTTATATGATATTTTTCTTGGTTTTTTTATTTTCTGTATGCTTAATTTGGTTCCCTTTTGGAATCTTTTAATTTGGCTTCTGGACAAATAATCTGGATTTTTTTGTTTTTGTTTAATATTTTTGTATTATTTTGATAACTTGTATTTGGTTCATTTGATCTGGATCCTGTGGTTATGAGAATCAATTGTTTTATGGATCAGAAACACTTGATTTTATTTCTGTTCTTAATCATGTGTTTAGGTGGCATCCAACACTCGGGGTGTCAGATGCTGTGAAACACCCAAGTGCTGAGTAGTCAGATTCCTCTTTTAGGCTTTAGCCCAGTGCTGGATCCGCCGGCGCTCACTAACCGCCATGCTTGTGACAATTGAATGGATGAACTCTGCGTCCAACAAACGAACCCATGCGCCCTGCCAAAGAGACGATAAATCCAGGCCACCCGGACCTTGTCGTGTCGTCGTCGTCGTCTGCCGTGCAAGGCGCATCGGAAACACCGCTGGACACAATCGTCCTGTTGCCAAGCAGCCAAGGCTACCCGGTAGTCGCGAAAACCATGAAGGCACGTTCTGTGGTCAGGTCAGGATCAGGTGGTGTATATATACATACATGTGCGCTCAACTCTGATGCCAAACACGCACAGCAGCATCGATCGTCGGCCGGGCAACAAACACCAAAGGCTGCACGCACCGGCCCCGGCACCCGCTTCACTTCCGTGTCAAATGGCTTCCCGTAAGACACTGCTGGCAGCTGCAGCCATGGTCCTCGTCGCTACCGCCGCATTGCTCGTCCCGGCGACCGCGAAGAAGACTTTCACGGTCGGGGACGACTCCGGCTGGGACGTCGGCGTCGACTATGACACCTGGAAAAGCCACAAGAAGTTCAAGGTCGGCGACACGCTCGGTACGTACATGTAACCGTAACTGTGGTTGGCACTTGCCAGGGCACGATGCCGCCACGGCGTCGCGTGGTGACTAACTTGCCTGGTTGGCTCGCACCTCGCAGTGTTCCGGCCCAACAACGCGGGGCAGGACGTGGTGTTGGTGGACGAGCAGAGCTTCGACGACTGCGTGTCGCCGGACAACGCTCAGGTGCTGAGCTCCGGCAACGCAGTCGCTGTGAAGCTGGGGCAGTCCGGCCAGTTCTTTTTCATCTGCGACGCCGAAGGGGCGTGCGCGTCCGGGATGAAGCTCGCCATCAACGTCCACTGATCGGATTGCCGCCTTCAACGGCGAGACGCGAGGTCACGCCGTCTCGTTGCTTGCTCTCCATCGGCCACACACCTGCGACTGCAGTAGTAGTAGTTCGCGAGGGGTTTGGATACATGGGTGGATGGGCCTTCATTTCAGAGCATTTTCAGTACCAACTTACAAATAAACAGAGTGATGTATGTATGCTCCGGTTGTCTGGTCTGGTCCGGTTCTTCAGTCAAGTTTGCTCAAATCAACTTATTATCAATCCACTTTCCCTAGTTTCTACTACTGGATTATAAGCCTCTGTCCTGCATTGTTTTTTTAGATGATGGAAAAACATCCGGCTTCATCCTCACGGATGAGGAATCGAACCAATGTTATTACATTACAGGACATAAATGCTTGAAACAAAAACAGTCTTATATGCCAAATAAACTTAGTTTGTCATCACAACACTGCAATTGACTCCAATGATGGTCCTGTATAAAGTTTTAGATTTATTACAATTGTCAAAAAACAATTTTGTTTCTTGTCAACTAAATGGAACAAGAGAAGGTTGTTGCCCCCGTTAGTAAAAACAATCTTTTTTTTTTCTCCTTGTTTACGTTACAACAACTTTCAAAAAGGTTCACAACACTTATAGGTAGAACAATACCAAAAACAACAAATAAGCACCACCAAAGAGCCTTTGCCAAATAACAATCAAAGAATATGTGCTGAATTGTTTCATGTCCACTATAGAAGCTATAAAGTTTGCTTCCCTACCATTTTCTCTTAGCAAGATTATCTTTAGTTAGTATCACACCTCTTTTAAGGAACCACATAAAGACTTTAATTTTTAAAGGTTGTTTAAACCGCCAAATTTTCTATGGGAAATTGGTGCCTGTATTAGTCAAGAACTTGTACATAGAGCTAATTGAGTTGGAACTGTTTCTGTTCAAAGACCAAGTAGTCATGTCTCTACTAAAGATGTCAACGGGGCACCGTTCCCCGATTCCCCGCGGGGAATTCACCCATTAGGGGACGGGATGGAGAGATCCCTTCCCCCACGGGGAGTTAAATGGGCCAAATCCTATCCCCGTCGGTATCACGGGGGCGGGGATGGTATGCAGCCCCCCATCCCGCTCCCCGCGGGGACCCGACTGCACGCTGAAGGCCCACGAAGGCCCAATACCTATACATGTATATATAAAAGGAACTTTGACCTAACCCTCGTTCCTCAGCCTCCACTCGCTCTCCCATCCGTTCCCCAAACCAAGCTGCCGGTTGCCGGCTGCCGCCAGCCCACTAGCGCGCACAAGCTCCGCGGTTCAGCGATGGCGCGCCCCCCGCCCTACGCTGCCTGGGCCCGCGCCGGCATCATCGGAGACTGCCCTGTCCTGCTCGCCGGAAGGAGCTCCCAGTCCCTGCTCACCTGAAGGCCAGCCTCGCCGCCAGCCAGGAACCCGTTCATGCAGTAGGCGTCGTCGGCCAGGATCCCGTCCTGCTGCTCCCCTGTAACGAACGCCACCCGGCCGGCTCCACCGGTCCCTGCAGCCGGCGCCGGCGACCTGCATCCCAGCTAGGCACTCCCCCCGAGCCGAAGGTGAGGGCCCTGCTCTCCCGTCCCAACTCGCCCCTGCCCCCAAGCCTCCACAGCTTCGCTCGTTCTCCTACCGCTCACTCCTTGCAGCCTCTCTACGGGCCGGCCTTCAGGCGACGGCGACCGCTCACTCCTTGCAATCTCTCTACGGGCTGGCGACCGCACAAGCTCCGGCGACGGCAAGTTGCAGATCCAGCACCGGCAGATCCACCCGGGGATGGGGACCCCACGGGGATGAAATCCCCACGCGGGGACGGGGATGGGGAGAAACTTGCCCCCGATAACATTGACAGGGATGGGGACGAGGGAAGTTTTATCCCCACGGGGTCGGGGATGGGAGAGCTATACCCGACGGGGAATTCCCCGTTGACATCACGAGTCTCTACCTGATTGTAAACTGACATTCGCAAAACGTACCCCTAAGTCATTCCATTTTATCCCTATTAGTCCCCTTTTAAATTAGATATTTAGGAGAACACTATTTAAAACTTCGAAAACCATTCTCTCTTTCTTCGGAACAATGTTATATAGATTCAGATAGGGGCATTGCTAAGGTGCACCCTTTACTTACTAAGAGGTATATCTTAAATATAAGCCATTGATTTTTTTAGTCTTTTTGAGCTAACTAATTAATTAATTAATATGAGAAAATAAAAAAACTCGATCAAATCCTCAAGTAACGGAAGAGAGAATCCAGCATGGCGCCTTCCTTTTGGGCTCAATGTGAATACACCAGTTTTGCTTTTATCTTTTCTAATATATACACACACATTAAATGTACAAAGAATTTTGGACTGAATACCCTTAGTAAATACTTTAGTCTATTTACATACGGATGTAATTAATTTATGTTTTAATTAGTTCTGATATTTTTTCATAAAATTGGTCAAATTTTTTATGATCCGAGTCATGTTAAAATTCTACATCACCCATATTATACTCAGTTAAAAATATGTGAATAATATCAACAACCAATGCGTTAGTTAAGCCTTGAACTTTAGCGATCTAAAATGTGTTACATGCTAACACATCACATAATCGAGTGCGTATATTATGCTAACTCGACTAAAACTATGTTACACAATTCAGAAGGTCTTCTAATAAAACACGTAGCTAGCATGTGTGTCTATATATATATATATATATATATATATATATATATATATATATATATATATATATATATATATATATATATATATATATATATATATATATATATAAGTGGCCGCATAAAGTTTTGTATATACACACACACGTACAGTTCCATGTATGTTGGACACATTCTTGACAGTGTCGAAGTGAATTGGAGTAAAATTAAACTAATTTCTATTTCATTTCACTCCAACAACGTGGATTGAAGTGAATACACAAGACCAGACGTTTGGGCACGCTCGTACGGTAGGGGTTACTTGCATAAAAATAGATAGTTTATTTATGGTAGCTAAATGCATTGGATGGATAGGACCGGTGCACTACTGCACTTGAGTTGAGGTGGCTGCCTGGCTGGCTACATTCAATTAGTTTGTTGGGTTTTTTTTTTTTTTTGGTGAGAAATAATTGGAGCGGTAGAAAGTGTTGTACCGAAGATATACATGTATACTTCAGGATTATAGAGACTGAGATTCATATAGGAGTATTTCAACTTTCAACAGAAGCAGACGACTGGCGACTGCAGCTCGTTCAGTTCGGTGCGTGCCATATGTCCACATCATGGTTCAAGGCACATTTAGGACGCAAGGCTGAAGGCGATCCAGGCTTGTTTGGTCTCAAATCCACGTGATTTGATTCGAAGCCTGCTATGCGTTTTTTCCCGGATCGGGTACAACTCGATGAACACTACCCCTACGCTCCACACTCACACCATACGCATATGTACGCGTGCGCATCCATACACAGATAAAGAAGAGATTGGGATACACGCCGTCTGTTAGATATTATGGGCTTGGCCCATTTATTTAATAACTCTATTAAACTCTATGGTCCGTACATGTGCATTAATGGTTTTATACCATATGGGAATTTAATCGAGAGGCGACTCTACTTAAATACTTGGTCATTGGTCGATCTATTTGAGAAGTAAAAGTGGATCACCTGGATGCCACACGCGCGCGCGCGCGCCGCCGCCGCCGCCGCCGCCCGGCCCGAGCCCGTGGGCGTGCGGGCGGCGGCGAGCGAGCGGACGGGCGGGCGAGGCCTTTATTTTTGAAACTGACGAATTGATTGGAATTGATTGGAGGAGTTTCTGGTAACTCCCGTGACTCCTAGCTCTCCGTCTCCATCTCTCCCACCGCAGAAGGGAGGTGTGACCCCTCGGTGCCGTCGGCTTCTCGTCTTCTGGCCTCTGCCTATAAATCAAATCCTCCCTTCTCGGTTAAACTCTCTTGGCGAAATACACCACTTTTCAGCAGCGCAAGTTCTTCCCGTTCCACATCCGGCGAGCACCAGAGATGGAAGAGTAGGCCTCCGGAACGCATCTCCGTCGTGGGCTTCACCTGCTCGGGTGAAGACGGGCGATTACGTTTTTGGGGAGTGTCGGTGGTGGCACGACTACTCGCTGGTGAACCTGTAGCGGTGCCTCTTCACGGCATCCTTTTCTGCACTGCATCGAGCGGGACGACTACAACAGCAAAGCACCACCATGGCTTTTCCTGGTGCGAGCGGCTCCGCCGCAGGGTATAATCTCCTTCACCCTCTTCTGAGTTTCATTATCAGTATCATGATGTTCCTAGGCAATATTGCTTTAATATTCAACATGCTCTGTTTGGTTGATTTGGATGATTATGCTAGTACTGGTTTTCTGGTTCCTTTTAATTTTGTGATCATCATGATCTTAATATTTGAGAACACATCTTTTATATTTGTGATCATGTCTGTGATGCTTCAGTTATATAAAACGATCATGTCTATGATGCTTCAGCTATGTAAAACAATGTTTCATATATGTTTCGGCTCTATAATTTGTCTTATCATCATGTTAACATTTGTCATGAACTGTTTCTGTCTTTTCATTCATGACTTCACTCTCTTTTTTATTGCGTTATTTTTATGGATTAAAATAAATATGAAAATGCCTTATTTGTCAACAATCCAAAAACGTAATTTCAGGTCATTTTCATCTGTTGGCTTTGCGGGCATGCTAAAGCCTACGCCGTTTGAGGGCACTCACTACAAGAGGTGGCATGAGAAAGCCCTTCTGTGGTTGTCGGCCATGCGCTGTGGTCATGTGCTCAATGAGCAGCCTGCTACTGTGAGATCCGATGAGGATGAGCAGGCTTGGGGACATGCTGAGACCATGTGCAAGGCTGCACTGTTGAGCATCATCAATGATTCTCTGGTTGATGCCTACATACCACTCCCGACTGGCAGAGCTGTGTGGGAAGCCCTTGAGGCCCGGTACGGTCTTTCCGACGCCAGTTCTGAGCTGTACATCATGGAGCAGTTCCATGACTACAAGATGGTTGATAACCGTCCTGTAGTCGAACAGGCTCATGAGATACAGGGACTGGTGAAGGAATTGGAGCTGTACGGCTGTCCTCTCCCTGACAGGTTCGTGGCAGGTTGCATTATTACTAAGCTGCCACCTTCCTAGACTGATTTTGCTACTACCTTGAAACACAAGAGGCAGCAGTTTAGCATTGCTGAACTTGTTGGCACTCTTGATGTTGAGGACAAGGCAAGAGCAAAGGATGTTAAGGGAAAGAGCAAGGGCGGGAATGGTGAGGCGACTACTAGTGCACATGTGGTGCAAAAGTTTCGTCCTAAGCCACAAAAGAAGAAGCCCCAACAGGAGCTTAAGCAGAAATCCACTACCTTCTTCAAGAAAGGTAATAATAAGAAGATGGGATTAGACAAGGCAAAGATGAACTGCTTCACTTGTGGGAACACTGGGCATTTTTCTAGAGAGTGTCCTGAGGCTAAGTGGAAGCCCCCACCAAAGGCGAAGACAGTCAACACCATTGAGACTGATGCAGACGCTGCTGGGTATGGTAATTTATCTGCATTTACAGTTTGTTCCTCACCTGATTGGTGGGTTGATACAGGTGCAAATATACATGTGTGTGCTGATAAGTCCTTGTTTTCTTTTTACCAGGTCGGGAGGAGTGGAGCCTTGCTGATGGGGAATGGCGCGCGTGCTGGTGTTCATGGTGTTGGTACGGTGGATCTGAAGCTTACTTCGGGGAAGACCGTGCAACTCAAGAACGTGCATCATGTCCCCTCAATAAGGAAAAATCTTATTAGTGGCTCTCTGCTATGTCGAGACGGTTTTAAACTTGTGTTTGAGTCGAATAAGTGTGTTATGTCAAAGTATGGAACCTTTGTTGGAAAAGGCTATGAGAGCGGAGGCTTGTTCCGCTTGTCTTTGGTTGATACTTTACCTCTTGCAGTGAATAATGTCGTTAATAACGTTAATGTTGAGATGAATGTTTGGCATTCTCGATTATGTCATGTTAATCTTGGTTGCATGTCCCGCTTAGCTGGTTTGAATTTAATTCCTAAATTTGACATTGCCAAAAGCTCCAAATGTCATACATGCGTTGAGGCAAAACAACCTCGCAAGCCTCACAAGACAGCTGTGGCGAGAGAGTTAGCACCACTTGAACTCATCCATTCCGATATTTGTGAAATGAACGGAATTTTGACAAAAGGTGGTAAGAGATACTTCATAACGTTCATAGATGATTGCACTCGATATTGCTATGTGTACCTAATTAAAACAAAAGATGAGGCATTACATTATTTTAAAACCTTTAAAGCTGAGGCTGAGAATCAACTTGAAAAGCATATCAAACGGTTGCGGTCTGATCGCGGGGGAGAATATTTCTCTAATGAATTTTCTGAGTTTTGCGCGGTGCACGGTATAATTCATGAGAGGACACCTCCATATTCACCACAATCCAATGGGATTGCTGAAAGAAAGAACCGCACTCTAACTGACTTGGTGAATGCCATGTTGGAGACAGCTGGTTTATCTAAGGAATGGTGGGGTGAGGCAATTTTAACTGCGAATCATGTCCTAAATAGAGTGCCCACAAAGAACAAAGAAATCACTCCATTTGAGGATTGGGAGAAAAAGAGATTAAATATTTCTTATCTTCGCGTTTGGGGTTGTTTGGCCAAAGTGAACGTGCCAATAAACAAAAAGCGAAAGCTTGGACCAAAAACTGTAGATTGTGTTTTCTTAGGCTATGCCATTCATAGTGTGGGCTATCGTTTTTTAATAATAAATTCTAGTGCTCCTGATATGGCTGTTGGAACGGTCATGGAGTCTAGAGATGCCACGTTCTTTGAGAATGAATTTCCAATGAAAATAGGTGCATCTAGCATGTCTAGTCATGATCCTATTCCTGAACTTCATGAATCAAATATACACACTGATGATAACACCCATGAGCTTGAGCAAAATCCTGAGGAGGATGATAATACTGTCACTCGAAGGAGTAAGAGGCAAAGAGTTGCAAAATCCTTTGGAGAAGACTTTATTATATATCTCGTGGATGACACTCCCACAACCATTTCTGAGGCATACTCTTCTCTTGATTCTGACATGTGGAAGGAGGCAGTGCAAAGTGAGATGGACTCCATTATGTCCAATGGGACGTGGGAAGTGGTTGACCGTCCATTTGGTTGCAAACCTGTGGGTTGTAAATGGGTGTTTAAAAAGAAGCTGAGGCCTGATGGTACAATTGAGAAGTACAAAGCTAGGCTTGTTGCTAAGGGTTATACACAGAAGGAAGGTGAAGATTACTTTGATACTTACTCACCTGTTGCTCGATTGACGACCATTCGTGTGTTGCTATCCCTGGCTGCCTCACATGGTCTTTTCATTCATCAGATGGATGTCAAGACAGCCTTCCTAAATGGAGAGCTTGAGGAAGAGATCTACATGGATCAGCCTGATGGGTTTATTGCAAATGGTCAAGAGGGTAAAGTTTGTAAGTTATTGAAGTCCCTGTACGGCCTAAAGCAAGCCCCAAGCAGTGGCATGAGAAGTTTGATAAAACTTTAACATCAGCCGGCTTTGCTGTGAATGAAGCTGATAAATGTGTATATTATCGGTTTGGTGGTGGTGATGGTGTGATACTATGCCTATATGTGGATGATATATTAATATTTGGCAACAATCTAAATGTGATTAAAGAAGTAAAAGATTTTTTGTCGAGTAACTTTGAGATGAAAGACTTGGGAGAGGCTGATGTTATTCTCAACATTAAGCTTTCAAGGGAGGAAGGAAATGGTGGGGTAACTCTTATGCAGTCTCACTATGTGGAAAAGGTCTTGAACCGATTTGGGTACAATGAGTGTACGCCTGCTCCTACTCCGTACGATCCAAGTATTCATTTGAGGAAGAATCACAGAATTGCAAGAGACCAATTGAGATATTCACAGATAATTGGTTCTCTTATGTACCTAGCTAGCGCAACCAGGCCTGATATCTCGTTCGCTGTAAGCAAACTGAGCCGGTTTGTGTCAAATCCGGGAGATACTCACTGGAATGCTCTTGAGAGAGTGCTGCGCTATTTGAAAGGGACACTGAGTTACAACATTCACTTTTCCGGGTATCCGAGGGTACTAGAGGGTTATTGTGATGCTAATTGGATTTCTGATGCGGATCAGCTGTATGCCACGAGTGGATATGTGTTTCTACTTGGAGGTGGTGCTGTTTCTTGGAAGTCTTGCAAGCAGACTATCTTAATGAAGTCTACAATGGAAGCAGAACTGACCGCATTGGATACCGCTAGTGCTGAGGCAGAGTGGCTCCGTGATCTCCTGATGGATTTGCCGATTGTTGAGAAACCAATCCCAGTAATTTCCATGAACTGTGATAATCAAACTGTGATCACTAAGGTAAACAGTTCTAAGGATAACATGAAGTCCACAAAGCATGTGAAGAGACGTTTGAAGACTGTCAGAAAACTGAGAAACTCCGGAGTAATTGCATTGGACTATGTCCATACATCAAATAATCTGGCAGATCAATTCACTAAGGGTCTGTCACGCAATGTGATAGAAGGTGCGTCGAGGGAACTGGGTTTGAGACCCACATAGAGCCATCAACAGTGGTAACCTATCCTATGTGATCGGAGATCCCGTGAATTAGGATGGCGAAACAAGCTGTTGATTGACTGAGGGAGAGACCCCTTAGATTATAGCTCAGTTTGTTGGAGATGCACCGTCTCTCCAATACTATTAGGCAGGATGATTAAGTTCTTAATGTGATCCGAGCGGCTTGGTATAGCGGGGATGTTGTCCTACAGAACATCCTATAAGGAACACACCTATATGAGCTCGATTGCTAGTCACAATCTATGAGATGTGGGTAATCTCTAGATGCTCATGAAAAGGCCTCGAAGTGTGACTTATATGCTTCAAACAGAGGGAAGGCACTTGGCAGCCTAGTATCAGTTAAGAGGCTATGTGAAACTCATCTCGCACAAAACTGTCAATTCAAGGTTCTGTCCATTGTTCAGTTGTGGATGAGTGTAGCTAGCCTTCTAGATGGATGTTCAACTTAACAGTCTCCATCGAAACACTGGTATATAAAAGGAATGTGGTTCTGAGAACTCCAAACTGCGTACCCTAGAGTTTGGTGGGGATTGTTAGATATTATGGGCTTGGCCCATTTATTTAATAACTCTATTAAACTCTATGGTCCGTACATGTGCATTAATGGTTTTATACCATATGGGAATTTAATCGAGAGGCGACTCTACTTAAATACTTGGTCATTGGTCGATCTATTTGAGAAGTAAAAGTGGATCACCTGGATGCCACACGCGCGCGCGCGCGCCGCCGCCGCCGCCGCCGCCGCCCGGCCCGGCCCGAGCCCGTGCCCGTGCGCGTGGGCGTGGGCGTGGGCGTGGGCGTGGCGTGGCGTGGCGAGGCAGGCAGGCAGGCGGGCGGGCGGCGGCGAGCGAGCGGACGGGCGGGCGAGGCCTTTATTTTTGAAACTGACGAATTGATTGGAATTGATTGGAGGAGTTTCTGGTAACTCCCGTGACTCCTGGCTCTCCGTCTCCATCTCTCCCACCGCAGAAGGGAGGTGTGACCCCTCGGTGCCGTCGGCTTCTCGTCTTCTGGCCTCTGCCTATAAATCAAATCCTCCCTTCTCGGTTAAACTCTCTTGGCGAAATACACCACTTTCCAGCAGCGCAAGTTCTTCCCGTTCCACCTCCGGCGAGCACCAGAGATGGAAGAGTAGGCCTCCGGAACGCATCTCCGTCGTGGGCTTCACCTGCTCAGGTGAAGACGGGCGATTACGTTTTTGGGGAGTGTCGGTGGTGGCACGACTACTCGCTGGTGAACCTATAGCGGTGCCTCTTCACGGCATCCTTTTCTGCACTGCATCGAGCGGGACGACTACAACAGCAAAGCACCACCATGGCTTTTCCTGGTGCGAGCGGCTCCGCCGCAGGGTATAATCTCCTTCACCCTCTTCTGAGTTTCATTATCAGTATCATGATGTTCCTAGGCAATATTGCTTTAATATTCAACATGCTCTGTTTGGTTGATTTGGATGATTATGCTAGTACTGGTTTTCTGGTTCCTTTTAATTTTGTGATCATCATGATCTTAATATTTGAGAACACATCTTTTATATTTGTGATCATGTCTGTGATGCTTCAGTTATATAAAACGATCATGTCTATGATGCTTCAGCTATGTAAAACAATGTTTCACATATGTTTCGGCTCTATAATTTGTCTTATCATCATGTTAACATTTGTCATGAACTGTTTCTGTCTTTTCATTCATGACTTCACTCTCTTTTTTATTGCGTTATTTTTATGGATTAAAATAAATATGAAAATGCCTTATTTGTCAACACCGTCTTTAGTGCATGAAAAACACGTAGTACCACCGAACTCATGCTTATACCTTAAAATTTCTAGATAAAATCCAGAAAAAGATGCAAGATAGGGTTAAGTTGAGCGTCTCGTCGATAGTTCGAATATCTCGAGCAAAGCAAAGCAAGCCAGAACAACCACACGGCACTGTCCCAAGACCCAGTCTAGGCAGGCCTCGGGCCTCTGCAGCCCATCGGAGCCAAGCCCGTTGGACAGGAGCGGGCGATGGGCATCAGCCCAAGCAGACATTGCGATCCAGTGCGAGATGCATGCCTCCTGGCCGAATTTTTTACTATTCAGCCCTTTTTCGAAACTTTCTCATAAATAGACCCCTCGCGGAAAGAATTCCGGAAATAGACCCTTGGCTCGGCGCCAGAGTGATTGGCGCCGAGCTCGGCGCCACGGTCACTGGCGCCGAGCTCCTGGGCACGGGGAAATGGCCTGCCAGGGGGCTCGGCGCCAGAGTGAATGGCGCCGAGCTCGGCGCCGTAGATCTTGGCGCCGAGCTCGGCGCCAGTCACTCTGGCACCGAGCCCCCTAAATATCTGCCGCCCCGCCTTTCTTCTTCTCCATCTCGCCCTAGCTGCCCCTGCCCGCGCCGTCGCCGCTCCACCGCCGCGCCACCGCGCCCGCCCGCCCACGCCGCGCCCGCCCGTGCCGAGCCCGCACCGCGCCGCGCCTGCCCGCGCCAGCGCCGCGCCCGCCCGCGCCGAGCACGCGCCTACCCGCGCCACGGCCACGCCGCGTCGTCTCTGCTGCTCCGACGGCCGAGCCCACACCCTTGTCGCGTCGCGCCGCCGCTGCTGCTCCCTCGCTCGAGCCCGCACCGCGCCGCCGTGCCCTCGCGCCGTTGCCCGTGGTTGGCTACAGCGCCGCGCCGCCACGCCCTCCACCGCCGTCCTCGCCTTAGCCTCACCTTGGTCTCCACCAGCGGCCTCGACCTCGCCCCGCCTTGCCCCCTCCACCGCCGACCTCGCCCCGCCTTGCCGCCGTCCACCGCCGGCCTCGCCTCACCCCGCCTCCCGCGCCCGTCGAGCTGGTCTCGCCGCGCGGAGCGTCGGGCACCCCGCGACCGCCGCACGCCACCTCTGTCGTTGGCCGCGCCACCGCGGGCTCGGATCTTCGCCTTGACCTACGCCCGTCGTCCGTCGACCCGGAAAAGGTAAAAAATATGAATATACAATGTACCTATTTAGTTGGTGTTTGTTATTTACTAGTTACTGTGATGACTTAGTTAGTTGATTTAGTGAGATATATATGTAGATAGATAGAAACATAGATACATTGGTAAATAGATATAGTTAGATAGCTATTTAGATATGTAGTTATATTTGTAGTTAACTACATATGATCTAGCTATTTAGTGAGTACACTATAAATATATACGTAGTTATTATCTTGATTACTTAGTTTATAGTTAGAAAGTACTTGTTAGGTACTATCTATCGTCTAATTTAAACTAAAGGACATGTGTTTCGTTACGTTTTTTAAATAGATGGACAACCTAGTGACCATATATCATGGAGGCACGGTTGAAAGCGATCGCTATGGATATGTTGAGTTTCTTGACATGCAAAGCGTGCCTGTGCTATTCAATGATAGGCCTTCATTTAGTGAGATGGTTGCAAGGGCTCGGGAGGAGCTGCATTGCTTTGGAGATTATGACATTGCAGTTGATGGTGTACTGCACCTAGGTTGTCCTCCGAACATCTTCAGGCGAATGATCTCAATTGGTTGTGCGGATCAGTGGGACAACTATGTGAGATCGGCTATGAAGAGCCAGCTGCAATGTTTGGACATAGTTGTGCGTCGGGTGTTAGTTGATCCAATCCCTCATGGGTTTACCCTAGCAATGGATCATCCGGCACACATCGACCCTCCCGTTCCAGAACCTTACCTGCATGTGCAGATTGCGCCTACGGTTCCTGATGCTCAATCTGCCCCTAATGCGTTATTTGGAGATGGTTGTCATACTCATGTTTTCGTGGCATATCCTCCTTATGAGATCCCTTTGACACAGAATCATCCGAGTAAGTGTCTTAACCGCATGTTTTTGGGAGCTTATCCCGTTCCTTACATCTATTTCTTTCATTCTTTCCTCATTTCTGTAATGACGTTGCAGGAGACATTCCTGAGAATATAGATGTGCCCCATGTTGTTGTGCAAGTGCACTTTGGAGATGGATTTCGTGGCTCCAATAGTGTTAAAATTATGAATGATTCGGAGCCATATGAGATGGCTAGGGCTCTTGATTCTGATGATGATCGTCCTGTTGGAGAGCTGACGGAGAGTGATGTTGAGATGATCAGACGTATCTTTTCCGACCGCCGTGATCCTAAAGTTCATGAGTTCAGTGATCTTGCTCATTCAGATCTGGCGTTTGCAGAAGGATGTGATGATGAGCTCCTAGAAGCTCCTGAGGCCAGTCCTAACATGGTAATTGAGGAGGGGAGGGTGTTCAATGACCTCCCTGCTTTGAAGAGGTGGTTGCAGGCTTTTGCAGTGATACGAAAGAGGCCTTACAGGGTATTACATTCATATGTGGAGCGTCGTTACATAGTTGTGTGTGACAAGGAACGCTGTCCATGGAGGGTTTGTGCAAGGAAGCAACAGGTGATCGGAAAATGGAAGATCACAAAAGTTGTTGGGCCATACAATTGTGCTGACCATGAGCTGACACTAAGGCATCGGCAGTTGACATCTACCCTCATTGCCAAGCGGTTGATGGGAATTTTGTAGGGAGAACCCAACATGAAGGTGAGAACAATTATCAGGACCGTTGAGGCATTGTATGGAGGATATGTGATAACTTATAGTAAAGCATGGAGGGCTAAGCAGCGAGCGTGGAAGATGATATATGGGGACTGGGAGGATGGGTATGAGTAACTGCCAGTTCTTTTTAATGCAATCAAAGCGGTGAATCTAGGCATGCATTATGAGTACATCCCAAAACCTAATGCATGGAAGGATGGGAGGCAGATATTTTTTTGTGCCTTCTAGTGCTCCCCTCAGTGTGTCGAGTCCTTTAGGCACTGTCGTCCCATCTTCTCCATTGATGGTACGTTCTTGATTGGCAAATACCAGGGCACACTTCTTATAGCCATATCCTGTGACGCGAACAACAAGTTGGTTCCTTTGGCATTTGCTTTGGTTGAGAAGGAGAACAATGACAGTTGGAGATGGTTCTTGAGGCTAGTCCGAATACACGTGATTGGGCCTGGCAGGGAGGTTGGCGTCATATCTGATAGGCATCAGGGCATACTTAATGCAGTGCGAGAGCAGTTAGAGGGGTATGCACCTTTGCACCATCGTTGGTGTACTCGACACCTTGTCGAGAATCTACTATGGAAGGACGGTGTCAAGAAAAACTTTGATCTATTCCAGGAGGCTGCTCGACAGCTTGAGGACAAGTACTTTAGGGAAAAGTTGGAGCAGGTCAGAACTACATCAAATGCAGAAGGTAGACAATAGCTCACAGGTTTGATGAGGGATTTGGAGAAATGGACGAGAGCTCATGACGACGATGGCTGGAGGTACGAGTTTCAGTGCAGCAACATGGCAGAGTCATTCAATAAGTTGCTATTGAGGATACGTGGTATGCCCGTGAATGTAATTGTTCAATTCACCTTCTATAAGCTTGTTGCCTGGTTCAACGATAGACACGCCCATGCATTACAGTTGAGGAGTGATCGAGAGATATGGGCTCCAAAACCAAAGGCACACCTAGAAAAGGCAAGAGAAAGGGCTAGCACACATGAGGTTGCATGCTTTGACCACGCCACAGGGACTTATCAGGTCGAGCATAGGGGCGGTACAACGTCCGACGGTGAGGTCCGAGAGTCGAGGATACATGTGGTTCTCCTCCAAGATTTCAAGTGCACTTATGGTAAACCAAGGCAATACCACTTTGTATGTTCGCATTTGGTGGCAGCAGCTAGGCATCGCAACTATAATATCGAGAGGAGGATACCTCACGAGTTCAATGTCAACATGCTTGTGAACACATGGAGCCCCCGCTTTGTGCCTTTCTGGGACCCTAGAGAGTGGCCTCCATATGATGGGCCGAAGTACATTGCGGATCCAGCTTATCGTTGGAACAAGCGTGGATCAAGGCAGAGGACGAGGCATAGGATGGTTATGGATCAGATACTCGGAAGAACTAGGCGTGGGAGAGGAACTCCATTTGTTACTGACCCCGAGCAGTACGAGTGCGGCAAGTGCGGTAGACTTGACCACAACTCACGAAGTTATCGTTGGCAGATTAGTAAGGTATGACTATTGGTTTATAGTATTATTTTATATTTGTCTTATTCATATATTTAATTATGCATGTCTCAATTTATGCTTGTATTTGTGTCAATTACTTATACATTTATAAGTTCATGTTTCATTGTACATTGCAATTCTAATTCATTCACTTTTTTTGTAGGATGGAGTAATTCCACCTGCTCGACCCGACGTACGAGGAGACCCACCGAGGATGTCTCGTTGCGCTGGGGCAGGTAATAATCTATAAGATTTATTCGTACATGTGTTTGTGAAGTAACATGTGACTATGTTTTATTCGATGCAGGACCTTCCGCACCTTCGTTCTAGGACCCACAGTGGGTTCTTGGACATTTGGTACGACGATAGGTACACTCCTTTCCTGCAAAGAGCTGGCCTGGATGTCATCTCCTTTCAGGTTCGTCGTGGGTTACCCAAGTTCAACTCAGCGGCGATAACTGCGTTGGTAGACAGGTATTAAAGTGAATCATTGCCTCAATTCATGGCCATTTGTTCATGCGATTGACTTTTTGACAAGTAATCTTGCTTGGTCTTAAATATAGGTGGCGGTCGGAGACTCACAGCTTCCACCTACCTTTCAAGGAGATGACAGTCTCACTTTAGGACTGTCAGAAGATGCTAGGCCTAAGGATTCATGGGAACCCAGTCACCGGGCAGTGCAGGTCAGAGGGCTGGAGAGCACGAGTGGAGGCCTTCCTTGGGCGTGAGCTTGGCAAGCTAGGGGCTCGCACTTCTAGAGTTCCCATCTCGTGGCTACATACAGAGTTCGCACAGTGCCCCGAGGAGGCAGATGAGGAGATGGTTGGGTACTACTACCGGGCGTGGATCCTACACCTTTTTGTTTACGTTCTCTTTCCCGACACGACGGGTGACAATACGTCCTAGATGTGGATCCACTACCTCAGTGGCTGGGACCAGGCGGGTCAGTACAGCTGGGGCTCTGCAGTCTTGTGTTTTCTATACCGGCAGCTGTGCGAGGGGTGTCGTCGGTCTACGGCAAACCCGTCACTTGGTGGATGCGTGTACCTGTTATAGCTGTGGATGTGGGCTCGTTTTCCAGTTGGTCATCTAGAGGTTCTGGCTTGTCATGAGTGGTTCCAAGGTCAGCCTCCAAGTCACCAGCCGACGTGGGCGTACCTTTGGGACCAGGTCAGGGTTCCGCACATGAGGATAGACCGGGCGTACATTGAGTACACGAACGAGCTAGATTCACTGACGGCGTCTAGTGTAAGTAAATTTTATTTTCCATGCTGCTTTGAAAAGGATTAGTATACCATCTAACATCTTATTTGGACATGTTGCAGGTGGAGTGGGAGCCGTATGGTGGAGAGGATGCACTTCCTTTTCAGCTGAGCAACGTCTGTGGGCCGACGACTACTTCTATAGGATGAGGTGCCCTCTAATCTGCTTCTATGCTGTCGAGTACCACCTGCTAGATAGGGTTGCACGCCAATTTGGAGTGAGACAGCTTTGGCCTATGCCTCTGTTCTCGACTGGCGTTGACTTACACAAGTAAGTGTTTTGATATTTCAAATGTCTCATGATGATGGTCCATTTCTTATAATATGGTGCCACGTACGTGGATTAATGTAACGATGACATACGTGCAAGTTAGATCATTAGAGGAACAAGAAGATTTTTGACTGGGAGAGGTACCACCAGTCCTACATTGAGGAATGGGAGGAGATGCACGACAACCTGGACGACAACAACAAGCCGCACACGAACCGTGAGTTCAGGCGGTACCAAACTTGGTACCAGCGTTCGACACGGTGCAGGCTCAGGCTACAGTGGACCGAAACTGACTACACCGACATCGAGTCCTCCGACGATGAAGACACGACGTACGACCGGTCCACTCGTGCAGGAAGGCAGGTGGAGGCAGGACCGATCTTGGACAGAGTGGTAAGCCAATCACCTTATTTTGTTACGTTGAGTTACATAACAATACATTAGGCGTTCTTGGATCGACATTAGGAGTTATCTATTGTAGTTATTGCAACCTTTGAGCAGTATAACCCTTATAATAAGTTACATTCTTGTACAAAAGAAAACAAAACTAAATGCTATCTGTTCAGAAGTCTTATTATTGAAAACTTTGTTGCAGGGCAATACACTAAGAAGCTCAGTTGAAGAGATCGAGCGCGTTCGGCCGAGAGTCAATGACGACTACATACTTGGCTTCCTAGACATAAGATTTAAAATATTCTTTCAAACAAATCATTAATACGTTATATTCTTTCAGTTAATATAGTTTTGTACAACAGAGGCTGTCACGTCATCTACGCCGTGCGGCCGGTCGTTGTGGTTGTAGGACAAACACGACGCATGACGTGTATGATCCTTCCGTAGGAAGAGGAGCCTTGGGTTCCTCTAGTCAAGCAGCTATAGGGGACAGGGACGAGGACGAGGAGGACGACGACGATGATGACATGGACAAGAGGCACGATGAGCTTGGGCCCTCTCAGCTCCATGACGCTCCATCGACTCATCCTACACCGCCTCTAGGCACTAGGCGATGCCATTCATGTGACCCTTACACTCCAGGCACCAGCGCTCTAGGTCACAAGGGTAGGGGCAAGAGTAGGAGACAGTGAGGGACGTGGTAGGTGTTACTATAAACTATTGTGAATTTTGTATTTACTTTTCTATAACCTTTCGGGACTATAGACATTGTGGACTATTTGGACTTTGCATGACATATTATGTTGTTTGTGATATTCGTTGTGGTTGCATTATGCTCGTTGGATGATTAAATGTTTAGAATATATATTGATGTCTTTGTTTGTAACTGTGGATGCTCCTAATATAAGACCGTATCTTGGAATTTTTTGCGTGAACCTTTAATCATACTACACTTGTACAAATGCACAAATATAGTACACAGATTAACTATAAATTTATTACGTGTATAATCCAGGAATATTTGTACATACACTGTGTAGAAGAATCTAGGATTACCAAGTAACAGTGGATGAATCTATGCTTTTCAGACAATAAACATAGACTTTTTAGATACACGGACAGCATCGAATTATCACATCACTGATATATACTTTTTAGATACACGGACAACATGCAAGGAAGCACAACTCAACTCTATCTCCACCATCCATCTTATGATTGTTTGATCCAAGGGCTGAGGTGAAGAGGCACATGGATCGCTGACATGGCACATTGACAGGCCCCCATTCCTCCTCTCAACCTATAAATAACCACTCACTCCCTCTCATTCACACAAATAATAAGGAAGAAGAACACTCCTCAGCATTTGCTTTCGTTGTAGTACCAATGTTTGGAGGGTCGTCCAGAGGGAGAGGAAAGGGGAAGAAAACTACTTAGGGGTGGGAGGGTCCTCTTGGTCCCGATTTCTTTGAGGAAGCTCTTTATGAGAGGTTCCCAGTTGAGAGCAAAAGTGATTTCACCAAAGAGGCACCACTGAGAGGATACGATGAAAGGAAAGAAGAGTGGCTAAAATGCATGCATGGTGAGGACTGCCTAGTGCAGATGTTCACCGAGGGAATAGATGGAGGTCGTCGTTTCTTCAAATGCCCGCGAGCATGGGTAATTGCTATTACTATTTGTTTCTTCAATATGTTTGTCTTGTATATCACTTACACGGCATACTTTTTGTAGTCTTCCTTGGCTGAAGAAAACTATGGGTTCAGTAGGTGGGTCGATCCTCGACCTATTTATCCGCATGCGGAATACATCTACTACCTATAAGACCGTATCTTCGATCTAGAAAGGGAAGTTAGCAGCGGTTACAAGGACGACGAATAGGACGACAACAACAATGGTGCCGATTCACAGGAGGCACTCTACAATGATCCATATTGCACCTGCCCTAACCACAAGAAAAAGGGGCCTCCCCCGTCACCCCCGCCACCACCACCACTAACAACGGGAGGCTACTATGGAGAAGGTGCAACACAATTTGCTATGTGGCCACACTACTAGGATGACTTTATCTTTTTCACATGTACCCAGGTTTAATTACCTAATGCATGTTAGATTTAATTACCGAAGGCATGGTTTAATTACCTAAGGCATATTAGGTTTAGTCAAAGAAAACTCTGTACCTAGGTTCGGTACATGTAGTCACATGCCATTTAATGTGTTTCGTGTGTTGATTTCTATAATGTCGTACGTCGTTAAGTGTTTTTTGCAGCACGTGTTCAAATGAAAATACGTCCGTATCATTAAGCGGAATATTAAGACTATTGATAATGAAAACAACCACATAATAAAAAGTTTGATACTATGCCACATTACACAACATATTAATACTACAACTACGTACCGATAGTAGACATAGGGGCAAATGCACTTCCAAATCCTCAGTCTGAAACGTACTGAGTAAGCAACTCATCATCCGAGTACCAGTCCTCTACTACAACCCTGTTGCTGTGGCTAGGCTCAACTGCGTTGCTCTGACCTGCCTGTCGCTTGTAGTAAGCGGCCTCCGCTTCATCTGCGGCCGCTGCAGCCTGAGTGAAGAACGCGTCATCATCCTCCTCTGCCTGTAAGCCCGCCTCTGCTAGAGCGATGAGCTCGCTCAGTCTACCAGTGTCGTCGTCAGCCTCCTGCGCCTGAATGCCTGCCTCTGCTAGAGAGATGAGCTCGCTCAGTCTGCCAGTGTTGTCCTCAGCCTCCTGCGCCTGTATGCCCGCCTCTGCTAGAGCAATGAGCTCACTCAGTTTGCCAGTGTCGTCCTCATCCTCGTCTCCGTCATCACACAACACAATCGGTGATTGAACGGTGCGACCAGCTCGTGATCTATGGCCATCTAACTTCTTCTCCTCATACCTTGCACGAGCCACCTCTGCAGCCGCTGCAACCAATCCCTTCATGTATAAAATGCAATCAGTTAGAAACGCGATTATATTACATTTAAAACCAGGCAACGAAAAAAGGTTTTCAAGCACTCATTGGCACATAATGTAGCAACATGCTCGTTCAAGACCTGCATCTGTACTCTTGTCTCCTCCTTTGCCTCATTCCTTGCCCTCTCCTCCTCTAACGTCATCCGCCTCTCCAATCCCCATTTGTTAAGCCCAACATCGATCGAGTTACAAATACCGCGCTGTCTAGCAAACTCACGCATCTTTTCTTTGTGATGTTTAACGAATAGGTTGACGTAGTCAGGTCCATATCCCCTCTTCCGTGCAATTAGTTGCCTCTTCTTCAGTTCATCCAAGAACTTAGCTTGACCATCATAACATTCCCAACTACATTTTGTAGTGCTCTGTTCAAAAGAAATATTATATCATATATGTCTTAGCAAAACAACAAAATACGATTTCATGTTTACCAGAAAAATAACGAACCTCATTATACTCAATCATATGGCCGCAATAATGGCCTATTCAAAGCTCCGAAGGGACTAGGCCATAGTTAAATTTTACACCACATTCACACATGACAGGAGGTGCTTTGTAGATTACCCGTTCTTTCTTCTTTTCCTTAACCCTCCGCGGTTCTTCTGGCCATTGGTTCTTAGGACCATACAACCACTCCTTGAAACGACACTTCGCCATTGAATACACCTAAATAATGAGACATTAGTACATGAACACATATAGCTCAAGATTTTAACACATACACTTTGCACTTACTTCATGCTTGTTTGGACACACAAACTCCAACGTATTCTCAGGTTTTATCATAGCTTGATCTCTACAATCGCACAGAGGAGGTTCCTCGAGTCGTCTAACTGCGGCTAGGTGCTTCTCCTTAGCCGTCATTGTCAGAGGGTTAGGGGGGTGGAACCCACCGCTTGAAGTGCTCACGTGGATGTCTCCCTCTAAACCAATCGTCGAAAAAGAGGTACCTAGGATCAAACTTGTCTGCACCATCGATCCACTGAAAGAAAAAGCACCTCTCATGGTCCTACACAACGAGATTCTAATAAAATATTAGTACCATACTTAAACAAATAAAGAAAAAGGATAGTACAAACAATTTCTTACATTAAACCGACTACATGTGTAGAAGCAAGGTGCGGCTATGTCCGGATGTTTCGATTGAAAAACATAGGCCGGGAAACCACAGTCACAGTTAGGACAGGAAGGTCAGGAGGGATGCGGGCATCTTTGCTAGACGCGTCGGGGTATAATTCTCAGGGACGACCCCGTTTTCGTCAAAAACTCCTCCCGAAACATTTCTTGCATCTAACAAAACGGATGTAATTTAACAAACATAAATAAAAACATCACAAAAAAATATCAATGAGAACCATAACTACAATACAATCAATTTCGTTCTAAGAACCAAAAGCGGTTAACATTATACCCTAAACCTAGGGTTTCTCATTTCATCCACAACAATGAACACATAACATAACTACATGCGGCTTGGTTTGCTAGCTTTTTCCACGCCTTGGAATTAACCTACGGTTGTATAATACATATATTGAGGGATACAATGAAACCCTAAGTGATGACGATTCTTAGGTTCAAAAATCCGACTAATATGTACCGAATCGATGTGAAAAAATAAGGAGGTGAGCGAGTATACCTTGCTCTCGAAGATCTACGGATCAAATCAAGGTTTTCAAGGTCCAATATGTCGATTCGTGAGGTAGGGTGAAGTGGCGAGAGAAAAACCCGAGAGGGAGGAGAAAGAAGAGGAAGAACGCTCGGGGAAGAAGGGTGGGCTGAGTTAAATGCAGGTGGCTCGGCGCCATTCACTCTGGCGCCGAGCCCTCTGGCAGGCCATTTCCCGTGCCCAGGAGCTCGGCGCCAGTGACCGTGGCGCCGAGCTCGGCGCCAGTCACTCTGGCGCCGAGCTAAGGGTCCATTTTCGAAATTCTTTCCGCCATGGGTCTATTTGTAAGAAACTTTCGAAAAAAAAAAGGCTGAACAGTAAAAAAAAATCGGCCTCCCGACTCTCGCAGGTGCAGAGTGCTTGTTTCCGGCCAGTCGTTTCTGAAGTCTAAGAGGAACTTGTAGCTCGACTCGTAAATGGGTCTAAATCAGCGTTACAAGCATGTAAGACAAGTACAGTATTTTCTACGATATTAAACTATACTATTATAAAGCTCATTTTATGTTGGATTTAATAAGACTAATATAATATGATGTTATAGATAGAATGTTGATATATTTTTTAATACTCTCTGTTAAATAAAGCTAAAAAAATGACGTAAACTAGTAAAATAAACTATCATCCGGTGGTGCCTTTTTGACAGCTCTTTTTTGCAGCGGATGGATGCCGTCTCATGCATCTATATACGTGTGTATTCTTCCGCTCTGGACATCTCTTGAATGCCTATCCGTGAAATCCGATTTTCCGAGCAAGGTGAAAAAAATGCGTCCAACAGGCTCTCTATATCGTTTTCTTTATTTACCTCCACGCTATCCCGGTTATCTCGCTCTTCAACTTCAGCGAGCCGAGGTCCACGAGATGGGTGTCTGCATGGCTGTCGCCGTCGCCGTTGCTGCTGTAGCCTTCCTCGCCATCTTCCTCACCGTTGACAACGTCTCTGTCATGGTGAGTATGAATAAATCCGTTCTCCTGCTATGCGGATCTCCCCTCCTCTCCCTCCACTCATCATCACTGAGATCCGTTCTTCTCCGCTCCGTAAACTTCGCCGCACGCCTCCACCTCTTTCTTGCAGCCA